>NC_136972.1:7037406-7054906 GCF_032717465.1 Coenobita brevimanus | reverse complement strand
GTCATGTAGTAACTTTTTCACTTCCATGCTCACTTCCCTGTTTCTTATCACTGCTTTCAAAGAACCAGCAACCTTTCTTCCCTGCTGTACCCTTTAACGCACTTCACCCTCCAAACCTCCATCCTTACTCATCACACTACCCAAGCACTTAAACGTACTCATATTTTCCAATTCCTCACCAGCCAACCTCACTGTACATTCACTGACTTCACCTCTCTCAAAGACCATCACTATACTCTTCCCTATATTCACCTTTAGATTCCGTTTCTTACACACTCTCTCAAACTCATCCACCAAGCCTTGCAGCTCCCCTTCGTCTTCACTCAACAACACAGTATCATCTGCAAACAACAGTCCAGGGAGTTTCCAAACACTATCCTCTCTCACCAGAGCCACTCCAACATCCACTACCCTACCTTGTACCTCTTTTATTACCCCATCCATGTAAAGATTGAACAACCATGGAGACATGACACATCCCTGTTTCAACCCAACTTTCAAAGAGAAAAATTCACTTAGTTCACTATCCACACACACTGCAGCCTTCGCACCATCGTACATACTCTTCACAGCATTCAACAACTTCCCATCTACTCCATATATTCTTAACACTTTCCACAATCCTTGTCTATCCACCCTGTCATATGCTTTCTCCAAATCCATGAAAGCCGCATACAACTTCTATCCCTTCTCTAGAAACTTTTCCACTAAAGATCTAAGCATGAATATCTGATCTACACAACCTCTTCCCTTCCTGAAGCCTCCCTGTTCTTCTCCAACTAATTTCTCTGTTCTTTCTCTAACTCTGTCAATAAGTATCCTACCATACACTTTTCCTATTATACTAAGAAGACAAATGCCCCAATGATTACCACACACTTCTTTTTCCCCTTTTCCTTTGTACAAGGGAATAATTATACCTGACTTCCAATCCTCCGGGACTCTACCTTCCTCCCAGGCCAATCTGCACATCTTCCACATCCATTCTACTACTATCTCTCCCCCATGCTTCAACATTTCACCACACACTCCATCAATTCCTGGGGCTTTCCCTGATTTAACTTTCTTCATTGCTTCCACAACTTCTATCCTACTGATTTCTTCCTGTCTTCTCACCTCCTTCCTTCTCCCAGCCATTCTCCAGCCACTTATACTCGCATTACTTCCATCCTCTATGTTCAATAATTCCTTAAAGTGTTCTCTCCATCTGCTCACTTTTTCTCCCTTCTCCACTAGTAATCTACCATTTTTATCTTTCACTCCCCTGCTAACTTCACTTCCACCCTGTCTTACTCTTTTCACCTCTTTCCAGAACACTTTTCTTACAGTCCCTCCACTTTACACTCAAATTCCTTCCAAATTCCTCATCCACTCTCTTCTTACTCTCTCTTACTAATCTTTTCACTTCTCTCTTTCTTTCTACATATAACTCTCTCTTCCGCCTCTCAACTTCTTCCACGCCCCTATTTCTCATCCATTCATTGTATGCTTTCTTCTTTTGTGCCACAGCCTGTCTCACCTCTTCAGTCCACCACTCTGTTCCTTGCACCTTCCTCCGTCTTCTCTTCATTCCACACACCACATCACATGCTGCACATATTTCTTCTGTAAATATCCTACACACACCTTCCACGTCTCCCATCTGCTCCAATTCATATTTGCCCAATCGTTCCTCCACTTCTCTCTTATATTCTGCCTTTTTCTCATCCTCTTGTAACCTTTCCACTCTCCTTGCAACTACTCCTTCCTCTCGTCTTTCCCTTCTTCTATTCCTCCATCTTACTTGAATTCTAATTCTGGCCACCACCAAGTAGTGGTCAGAAAGTCCACTCCCCCAACCTCTATGAGCTCTTGCATTCATTATTGTTAATCCATCGAAAACTCAGTTACACATCTTTTGAACAATCAGAATCTTTCGCAGGAATATCCCCGGAATTTTGACAATATCCAATTCAAACCTGTCCCATAGTTGAACATGCAGTACTTAGGGTTTCATTCTCTTGGGATCAATCTTGTATAGATCATATTACATTTCTTGTAAAATCTGTTTCCCAAAGAATATGTTAGCTAAGCCGACTCCGTGCTATCTTTTACCCCTGCACAATTGTTGACTTTATACACGGGTTTTATTCGCCCCTGTGTAGAGTGTGGGGATGCTTCCCACATACAGCTCTTCTTAACAAGGTGAAGTCAAAGGCTTTTTGTCTCATTAACTCTCCTCCTCTTACTGGCCCCCTTCAACATCTTTTTCGCCGCACTGTTGCATCTCTTATTTCATTTCTATCGCGATTTCAATGGTCACTGCTCCTCTGAACTGTCTGCTAGCATTCCCCCACCACTACGACGGGCGCTTAACACCCGTCTAACATCAAACTCTCATCCCTTTTCTGTCCAAGTCTTTAATGCACGAGTTAACCGTTACTCCCGGTCCTTCATATATGCAACACGTCGGCTTTGGACCTATCGTCCTCTGTTTATACTTCCTACTGCCTATGACCTCATGTATTTTAACAGTGTGTCCAGGCAGCTCAAAATGAACTGATCTTAATTCTGGCTCTCTGTTATCTTGTGTTTATTTTTCTTAGAGGGAACAATCTTGCGGGCATCTGGCATTTGGTTCCCTTTTTCTTATTTTAAATAATACTGACTGTTTGTTACTCCCTACATTACTTCCATGCAATTATTCACTAGGATCATAACCACCGCGGCAACAAGTAATAATATTTCCTCTCCATTACCTCCTATTTTCCTTACATTATCCTGTTATATCCCGAGGAGCCTGGAACAACAACAAAAACAACAGCCAACAACAACAACTCTCGTATATTCCGAATATATGCAGTATTACTGCCTATACACTTCTATACTGCCCTCCATTCTCTTCCTCCACTGCACACCCCACACAATATTTCTTCTCCTCACAGGCACCCAGCTATTCATTCCCTTCTCTTTACTCAATCTTTTATTTCAGTTCTCGCAAACAGTAGTTTCTTGCGGAGATTGTAGTTTCGACAGTTGGCTTGTTTTCATCTGGCGGAACTGTGCCACTCACACTGTTAAAACACTATGTCGTGATGAAATGAAATTCGACAAGTCCAAGTAGAAGTCAGTCTCTTTGAGCTCTATTCAGCTCAGCTCTTCAGTCTAAATATTGTACAGCTGGCCATCAACTGAGCTGAAAGTGATTAAGGATATTTGCCAGTCTGAACAAATACACTCTTGCTGTCTTTAAGATGGACCCTAGCACCTCATCCTTACCGGTTTAGTATTGTGCATTCTGGTGTCCTGATATTCTCGTGCACTTGGCAGGCTCCCTGGCACCCCATCCTTACCGATATAATATTGTGCACTCATGTCGTGCACCTAGCAGGTTCTATGGTACACTCTTTCCATATGGTGAGTAAAAAAATCCATGCTTGCTCTTTAAACAGTGGATGAGACGTCCAAAAAATTCTCAGGTAATCTTTCATAAACGTGTGCACCTGATATTTTTATCAATATAGGGTAAAAAGGCACCTTTAACAACCTAAGTGTGCGGCCACACTTGCTCAGAATATGTGTTGGCAACATGTTTCAAACATTGCCCGGAGCAATGATACGGACATGTTTCAAACACTAGTGTCTCAGACATGTTGGCAACTCTGTTGGAATCATGTTGATAGCACCGGTGTGGATGAGGCTTTGAGCTGCGGACATAAATCTAACACAGCATTAGACCATTACCTGCGACGGTGGTACCATTTCAAAAGGTATCTCAGACATCCTGCAGAAATTACGAAATTATAAACTATCCTTCACTTGCACCGGTAGCAGTCCAGGGTCATCTTTAACAAGGCCATTTACAAAATGATGTCCATCACCATAGGGGTTGGCCTAACGTGATGGATGCACGTCACGCACCCAAAATCGCCAACGGCACGTATTTTTTGTCCCTGCTGTGCTCATAATAAAACCGTTGAGACTGCGGCAAGTAGTGCTGTTAGTGAAGTTTGTGAAGAGTTGCTGGCAGGCACTGAGTGTAATTACTGCTAGTGAAGATTATTTTCGGTACTTGTGAAAACAGTGGCAAACAGTGACGGGTTATTGAAGTTAGAGTATCATTGGTACTTGAGAAAACAGTGAAGTGTCAAGCATTAAGTGTAATAACTGTGAAGTGTTGTTAAACATTAAGTGTAACAGCAGTTAGTAAAGTGTGTATAGCTCCAATGCTTGTGAGAATAGAGGACAGCGAAAATGGAAGGCATTAAGTGGATTTACTTGGAGAATAAAGACAGTGAACTTTAAGGAGCCAGTGTTTATTTTCGCCTCATCTGATCTTGTGTACTGTACACCTTAAGACTGACCATAGGAAGAACAACTCACTGGGCAACGTCCTTCCCGTACTGTACCACTGCTGTTGGAGCCTGTGGCAGTGTGGGATGGGGTCGTAACACTGGTGTCAGGAGTGTGGGATTATTATTTCAGGGCAGTGAGTCTAACCTTCGACATGGAAGCAGGAGGTGTGCTAACAAGGCCTCGAACTGGGCAGGAGAAGGAAATTTCCCTGGCAGTAACTGTGAAGCTATTACGGGAACAGAATGAAGGACAGAAAAAATTCCAAGCACAGTTACAGGCCCAGGCGAAAGAGCTCAGAAACGATATCAAAGTACAGTTACAGGCACAAACTAAAGAACTCGAATAACAAACTAAAGAACTCAAAGAACTAGTGCAGGCACGAGGTGTACTACTGAAGGCAAATAGGGAACAACTAGAGGCACAACGTGAAGAACAAAAAGAACGGTGTGAACAACTTCAAGAGGCATTACAGGAGCAACGGAGGGAAGTACAGCAGAGGGTGCAAGGACAGCCAAGTGCACTCATGGGGGAAATGAAGGAAGAACAGCAACAGCTTAAGTAGGAAGCAGATGCCAATCTAGAGCAGCAGAAATATGAGATAAGCAATAATGTGATGGAGTGTAAACAGCATGTACACAACCAGTTGAAGACAGTTAATAAGGAAATAGTGATGGAGTGTTGACAGCATGTAGATAACCAGTTGAAGCATGTAGTTGACCATGTGAAGATAATTGGTGAGAAAATGGAGGCTGTAGAGAAATATTGCACTGCTGAGCCCCAGGTTAGTGTACAGGGAGCATATGATAGGAGTGGACAGAGTATGGTGAATCTTGGTGGATCCCGGGCATCTGAAGATGGCATTGCAGGGTTGAATAATCAGAATATTGGAGGTTCAAGTCCTGGACATAATTATGATGCCTCAGTTTTTAGGCCCCAAACTAGTAAAGTACATGGCTATAATGGGGATTCAATTAAGAAGAAACCTCAAGAATTTGATGGTAGAGTATCTTGGGAAGCTTACCGTGCACAGTTTGAGTTACTTGCAGATAAGAATGGTTGGGATGATAAGAAGAAGGTTGCAGAAGACCCACCACTGAAGAAATGTGGAAGAACCTTGATGAGTGGTGTGCGGGAAGATGGAAGGACAGATGACAAGCTGTGTAGAAGGAATGGGAATCATAGGAAGAAATGCCACGGTACTGTTGTGACAGGGCCAGTGTTAGATGAAGAAGAGCTGAAGAGGATGCAGATGGAGGATGCAAATTTACAACCAATGCAAGAGTGGCTGCAGGGAGCACAGTGCAACCATCTTGGGAAGAAGTTTCCAGGTTAAGCCCTGCGACAAAGAGCAACTGGAATCAGTGGGACCTTCTTTGTTTGAACAACGGACTACTAGACCATCAGTCTGAGATAGCCGATGGCCTCAGCAAATATTGACAACAGGTGGTTCAGAAGAAGATGAGGTCCGAGATCTTGGATATGTCCCATAACCAGATCACTAGTGGGCACCTGAGAGTGAAGAAAACTCTAAGCCCACTGCCACAGAGGTTCTACTGGACTGGCATGCGTAAGGATTTTGAAGAATGGTGTTGGGCCTGTGATGTGTGATGTGCCAAGAAGGGACCCAAGAAACGTTGTTGCACCGCTCTCCAGCTGTACCAAGTGGGTGTACTGATGGAAAGAGTGGCGGTGGACATTGCTGGACCTTTGCTACTCACTGAGAGAGGAAACCGTTATATATGTGTTGCCATGGACTAATTCACAAAGTGGCCAGAAGCCTATTTTATCCCTGGTCAAGAGGCTGTGACTGTTGCTCAGGTCTTGGTTGATCAGTTGTTCTGTCGTTTTGGGATGCCACAAGAGCTATATTCAGACCAGGGTAGAAACTTCGAGTCTGCTGTGTTCCGTGAGTGCTGCAAGTTATTGGAGATCAAGAAGAGCAGGACGACCCCACTAACGCCACAGTCAGATGGGATGGTGGAGAAATTCAATTTGGACCATGGAACAAGAACTGGCCAAGAACTGCGTAGATGGACAAACATCTGTCTATCTATCTATCTATTGCCAGACGCCTTAATCCCGTTTGGGGTGGCCACAAACAGATCGCCTCCAAGTCGCCCTGTCCCCCTCCATCTCACTGCCCTGCTCCCAACTCACACCCCCCTCTCTCATATACCTCTCCACCCCATCCCTCCATCTCATCCTCGGCCTCCCCCTCCCTCTTCCCCCCTCCACCTCACTCACATACACTCTCTTCGTCAGTCTTTCACCCTCCATCCTCTCCACATGGCCAAACCACCTCAGTGTGTTCCTCATAACGCTTCCTATCACATCCACATCCACACCACAACGCTCCTTTATATCCTCATTCGTCAGCCTGTCTCTCCACGTGACTCCACAGGCTCCTCTTAAATAACTCATTTCCACTGCTCTCACTCTTGACTTGTGTCCTTCCAACAATGTCCAAGCTTCACTTCCGTACGTTAGAGTTGGTATCACAATACTGTCATGTAGTAACTTTTTCACTTCCATGCTCACTTCCCTGTTTCTTATCCCTGCTTTCAAGGAACCAGCAACCTTTCTTCCCTGTTGTACCCTTTCAAGCACTTCACCCTCCAAACCTCCATCCTTACTCATCACACTACCCAAATACTTAAACGTACTCACATTTTCCAATTCCTCACCATCTAACCTCGCTGTACATTCACTAACTTCACCTCTCTCAAAGACCATCACTTTACTCTTCCCTACATTCACCTTTAGGTTCCGTTTCTTACACACTCTCTCAAACTCATCCACCAAGCCTTGCAGCTCCCCTTCGTCTTCACTCAACAACACAGTATCATCTGCAAACAATAGTACAGGGAGTTTCCAAACACTATCCTCTCTCACCAGGGCCACTCCAACATCCACTACCCTACCTTGTACCTCTTTTATTACCCCATCCATGTACAGATTGAACAACCATGGAGACATGACACATCCCTGTTTCAAACCACCTTTCAAAGAGAAAAATTCACTTAGTTCACCATCCACACGCACTGCAGCCTTCGCACCATCGTACATACTCTTCACAGCATTCAACAACTTCCCATCTACTCCATATATTCTTAACACTTTCCACAATCCTTGTCTATCCACCCTGTCATATGCTTTCTCCAAATCCATGAAAGCCGCACACAACTTCTTTCCCTTCTCTAGAAACTTTTCCACTAAAGATCTAAGAATGAATATCTGATCTACACAACCTCTTCCCCCTTCCTAAAGCCTCCTGTTCTTCCCCAACCAATTTCTCTGTTCTTTCTCTAACTCTGTCTATAAGTATCCTACCATACACTTTTCCTATTATACTAAGAAGACAAATGTCCCTATGATTACCACACACTTCTTTTTCCCTTTTCCTTTGTACAAGGGAATAATTATACCTGACTTCCAATCCTCCGGGACTCTACCTTCCTCCCAGGCCAATCTGCACATCTTCCACATCCATTCTACTACTATCTCCCCCATGCTTCAGCATTTCACCACACACTCCATCAATTCCTGGGTCTTTCCCCTGATTTAACTTTCTTCATTGCTTCCACAACTTCTATCCTACTGATTTCTTCCTGTCTTCTCACCTCCCTCCTTCTCCCAGCCATTCCCCAGCCACTTATACTCGCATTACTTCCATCCTCTACGTTCAACAATTCCTTAAAGTGTTCTCTCCATCTGCTCACTTTTTCTCCCTTCTCCACTAGTAATCTACCATTTTTATCTTTCACTCCCTGCTAACTTCACTTCCACCCTGTCTTACTCTTTTCACTTCTCTCCAGAACATTTTCTTACAGTCCCTCCACTTTACACTCAAATTCCTTCCAAATTCCTCATCCACTCTCTTCTTACTCTCTCTTACTAATCTTTTCACCTCTCTTCCTTTCCACATATAACTCTCTCTTCCGCCTCTCAACTTCTTCCACGCCCCTATTTCTCATCCATTCATTGTATGCTTTCTTCTTTAGTGCCACAGCCTGTTTCACCTCTTCAGTCCACCACACTGTTCCTTGCACCCCCCTCCGTCTTCTCTTCCTTCCACACACCATATCACATGCTGCACATATTTCTTCTGTAAATATCTTACACACACCTTCCACGTCTCCCATCTGCTCCAATTCATATTTGCCCAATCGTTCCTCCACTTCTCTCTTATACTCTGCCTTTTTCTCATCCTCTTGTAACCTTTCCACTCTCCTTGCAACTACTCCTTCCTCTAGTCTTTCCCTTCTTCTATTCCTCCATCTCACTTGCATCCTAATTCTGGCCACCACCAAGTAGTGGTCAGAAAGTCCACTCCCCCAACCTCTATACACTCTTGCATCCTTTACACATCTTCGCATCCTTTCATCCACACACACATAATCAATCATTGCCTTCCTTTCATTCAGTTCACCACCCACCCTTCTCATCACTCGCCATGTATACCTGTGGATCATTTTATGCCTGAAGAGGGTATTGGCTATCACCAACCCCCTCCCAGCACAAATGTCCACTAACGCACTCCCATTCTCATCTATCTCGGCAGGCACACCCCACTCACCAACTATTCCATCTACCTTCACATTACCAACTTTACCATTCATATCACCAATCAGAAACACTCTCTCATTCCTTCCAAACTTTTCCATGCACACTTCCACATTTGTCTAGAACTCTTCTCTCACTCTTCTAGCACGATCTCGCGTTGGCGCATACACACACACAATCGCCCACATTTGTATTCCAACTTTCAACTTTACCCACACAATCCTTGACCCAACTGATCCATACTCTCTTATGCTCTTCTTCCATCTTTTACTCACAACTATACACACTCCTTCCTTTGCCCTCTCATTCTCATCTACTCCTGCACATATACCCCATCCATACTCCCATTCTCTCACACTTTCTCCTCTCCATTTTGTTTCGGTTATTCCACATACATCCACTTTCGCATCCTCAAGCACCTGGACAACCTCTCTCTCTTTCACCTCATCATTTGCTCCTCTTACATTCCATGTACTCATTACCAAGTCCTTTGTCCGGTCCTGGGTCGTCATCGTTTGGTCAGTCCTTGTCCGAGGCTTCTTGTTTTTTTTTTTAGTTAGTTGTTTTCCGGGGAGGGGCTCTTGTGGCATCCCAAAACGACCTTAAATTACCTTAAATTACCTGCATTACTGATGGCATATTGGTCTGCATCCCATGAGTCTAATGGCTACACTCCTGCAAAACTGATGTTGGGCCACGAGTTACACTTACCTGTTGACTTGTTACTGGGAAGACCACCTGGTGAAGAGCTGCCTATGGACACCTCCAGCTATGCGAAGCACCTTCAGGAAAGGCTGGCTGAGGTACATCATCAAGTGTGAGGAGCCCTGAAGTTTTCAGGAGAGGTGATGAAGTGCAAGTATGATGCCAATGCAAGTGAAGTGAGCTTCAAGGATGGTGACCAAGTTTGGTTATACAATCCTCAGCGTAGGAAGGGACAGTCACCGAAGCTGCAGTGCCCATGAGACGGGTCTTACACTGTGTTGGACTGCCTATCGGAATGTAACATATCAGCTCACCTGCAGCCGAGGACGTTGAGAGGACCAAGGAACTGAAGGGCAAGAGGATGGTGACAGTTTCCCAAGAGAAGAAGTGAATCAAGAAGAGGACCAAGACCTTCCTGGAGGAGTGGACTGTGTGGAGGAGCAAGGACATCGTCAGAATCAGAATAGAAGAAGACCTGATAAGTTGAAAGATTATTTTGTGTATACTTAGATGTTTTATTAAGATTAAAGTTTGTGTTTGTATATACTGTGTAGTTTTGTCGGAGCAACAAAGAACTAGGGAGGGGGTAGTGTTAAGAAGTGAGATTTGCCAGCTTGGTGCCCGAATAGTTTCTTGGCGTTTCGTGTACGGTAGCTAGTTCCGGGTCTGGTACGAGAGAGTTGCCAGTTTGCCTACTGTTTGTAAGCGTAGTTATTTAGTAAGTTATGCATTAATTTTTGTGTTCTTTCTCTCAATAATGTTTTATTTAAGTGATTGCTTAGTAAATTATGTAATTTAAGTTTGTGTGGTAAATGATTTAGTGTGTTATGTAATGTAAGAAAACTGTGGTAGGCCTATGTTTTGGTTGTCTCCGAATTCGCAACTGTTGTTCTCGTGGAATGTAGATCAGTCTAGAACAATGCAAGTTTATATAAGATGGGGTAGAGATAATTACGACTTTAGCCGGGTTTCTGGTCAATTTGAATGAAGTGCAGTCGGTTTTGGTTCAGTTTGAGTGTAGTGCTGTTAGTGAAGTTTGTGAAGAGTTGCTGGCAGGCACTGAGTGTAATTACCGTCAGTGAAGATTATTTTCTCTTCCTTCTGCCTATGGGTGACTTTACACTCTCTCTTCTGTCTTTCATTCCTTCATTCTTTCCTCTCCCTTCTGCCTGTGGGTGACCCTACACTGAGTGACAAGCCAAATGGTTTCCTGTACACCAGGAAACCATTTACTATGCTGGGTGGTAACCATATAACCAAATTTTGACACCTGGTGGTTTAGTGGGTAATTATTGTGCTCCTGTCGGATTGAACCGGTGAAGGTTTATATCCAAGGGGTGATTGGGGTTTATTGCTCATGTAATGCCACTCAGGGATGAGTGAGGCTGGTCACTCTCATCTTAAATGTCAGGACAAACTGCCTAGCCCCGGACTTCTACGCTCATCATGGGGCAACATAGGATTGGATGATGGATGGATGGATGGATGGATGAAGATTATATTCGGTACTTGTGAAAACAGTGGCAAACAGTGACGGGTTATTGAAGTTAGTATATCACTGGTACTTGAGGAAACAGTGAAGTGTCAAGCATTAAGTGTAATAACTGTGAAGTGTTTATAAGCATTAAGTGTAACAGCAGTTAGTAAAGTGTGTATAGTTCCAATGCTTGTGAGAATAGTGAACAGTGAAGTTGGAAGGCATTAAGTGGATTTACTTGGAGAATAAAGGCAGTGAACTTTAAGGAGCCAGTGTTTATTTTCGCCTCAGCTGATCTTGTGTGCTGTGCACCTTAAGGCTGACTGACCATAGGAAGAACAACTCACTGGGCAACGTCCTTCCTATACTGAACTACTGCTGTTGGAGCCTGTGGCAGTGTGGGGTGGGGACGCAACAATATATATATATATATATATATATATATATATATATATATATATATATATATATATATATATATATATATATAAAATACACACGAGGGAAAGTCAGTAATTATTCGCACTCTTGTTTCTGTTGTTTATTAAAACAAAAGCAAGGGTTGAACAGTTACATCATTTTTGTACATAGTCTCCTTGCGTTTCGATGCACTTCTTCCAGCGGTCCACAAGCTTGCTTATTCCATTGGAGTAGAAGAAGCCATTTATGCACCATTTCCTGCACTTCTTCGCTCGTACCAAATCGATGACCTCGTAAATCATATTTACGCGGTCCAAAGAGGTGATAGTCGGAAGGGGCGAGATCTGGACTGTATGCAGGGTGTTCCAGCACCTCGAAAACCAATTTTTCAATGGTTTCAATGGTGTGGGCGGCCGTATGTGGGCGCGCATTGTCGTGCAATAACAACACTTGCTTGGACACAGAGTTTGGTGTGAATTGCTGGTTTCAGTTTGTTGGCCAGCATTTCACTGTAGCCTACACTGGTGACTGTAGACCCTTTTTCCAGGTAATGTTCCAGTATATGCCCTTTTGAGTTCCAAAAAAAGGTTAGCATCACTTTTCCTGCGGAAGGTTGAGTCTTGAATTTCTCCAGCGTTGGCGATTCCGGGTGTTTCCACCCCATACTCTGCCTTTTGGATTCTGGCTCAAAGTGATGGACCCAGGTCTTCTGTGACAATTCTCTCCAAAAAAGCTTTGCCTTCATCGTTGTAGCGGTCGAGTAAGCGTTGACAGATCTCCACATGATTGCACTTATGCGCTTCGGTAAGCTCTCTTGGCACCCATCTCGCACAGAATTTATGGAAGTGAAGCTTGTCGTGGATGATTTCGTATGCAGAACCATGACTAATGTGCAGAGAACATGCCACCTCATTGATGGTCACTCGTCGGTTCGCCAGAATCATCTCTCAAACTTCTTGAATCTTCATGTCAGTGGTGGAGGTTGATGGGCGTCCTGCTCCCTCTACCTGCTTCACGTTTGTCCAACCATTTTTGAACTTCTCAATCCATTCATACACACTTCTACACAGTAGAGCGCTGTCCCCGTATTGCACTGAAAGCCTGCGATAAATTTCAGCCCCTGACACACCTTCAGACCAGAGGAATCGCATCACTGATCTCTGTTCTTCCTTGGTGCACACTGCCAGTGGAGCGGCCATGTTTACTCGGTAACACAAAAAAGAAAAATGGAGCGATTAACATCAAACCTCGGTTATGTAACCACAAGAGTACCACCATATAGCACGCGGGCGCTGAAGGCTATGCGGCCAACCTAAAGGAACTTATGGCGAAAGTGTGGAAAATTTTTGACTTTCCCTTGTATATACTGTATCTCTCTCTCTTTCTCTCTCTCTCTCTCTCTCTCTCTCTCTCTCTCTCTCTCTCTCTCTCTCTCTCTCTCTCTCTCTCTCTCTATATATATATATATATATATATATATATATATATATATATATATATTTGCAGTGTAATTTTTGAGTTGCTTCAGTATTAATTACTAATAATATTTGACACACATATAACAAAAATTTATGATATTTACTATTGTGTGAACTCAAAGAAGCCTCCAGTTATAGATGGCAAAAAATTGTTAGCTCTGAACTACCAAGTACACAGATAAAAGTTTTAGAGTATAGAATTCTAAAGGAACTGTTGGATATAAAGTGTTGCCTTCATTCTTTTCCTCTTCAGTTTTCTTTAACAACGTCAGATCAAACTTCATAAAGTTAGACTGTCAAAAACAATAAAAGACTAAACTTTGTATACATGTGCATTTACAGCAGCTACAAGGTGCATTTTTCTATAAAAACTGAACGAAACAGTCCAAAAAATTTAGTTTGAATTACAGTGTATGAATTACTGTGAGAAAATTTACCAAACTCTTGAAGGAAATGAAAGTTATTTTGTATAAATTATATGTACAGTACATTTACAATTGCTTTTAAATAGTAGTTGAAAAAAACTGAATGTGAAGTGCTTCCTAAATACTTTCCACTTTCAGTCTCCTTCTATTGTTCCACAGGAACCGTGTCCTCAAAACCTGGTCAACAAACATCCTTATACTCTCCGACGCAACCACAGCACAGACACGGAATTGCAAAGATAAATGCAACTCATGCGTACAACACAGGGTGAGGGTGGAATGGCTGGCTTTATCTGAAGTGGTGATGCAGTCGTTTTTGTATCCTTTCAAGTTGGTTATTCTACCAAAATACCACAAGACAAGAAGTGGTGCCAAGGCACAGCAAACCCGTCCCCGGAAATCATTTTAGTGCTGATGTACATACACTAAAGGATATCAAGTCGAAGATGTCACATATCAAATTTGGGGTAAATAAGGTAAAAATTTTACATTTTTATGCCCATTTAAAATTTTAGGCCCGACCCACCCGACATTGACCCCCCTATCGCTAACTGGTGGGTGATCCCCCCGCCCCAAGGTAATGAGAAATGTTATAGGACGCATATTTGAAAGATACACTTTAAGGTTTTCGTTTCATGTCAGTATGACGAATTTGAAAGGAGTTATGGCAAAAATTGATTTTTTTCTTTTTTACATTTTTGGGGCCTACAGCCTGGACCCTGGCCCAGTTTGGCCCAAAATTTAATGTAATCAGATGGTCATAGCCCATCATCCCTGTAATTTGAGCCATAATCACACCAGTAGTTCTCGCATCAAGTTGTTAACAGACAAACAGACAAGCCGAGTGAAAACAGTACTCGTCCCTGAGCCCCTCCGGGGCGGGACGGGTAAATATAAGAATTATCGTCATTCAGTACAGGGCACTGGTGGAAGGGTTGGCGTTTTTGACAAAGTGTAGTGTATTTCAGTTTATGTTTGTAGACTTTCATGGTTGTTCTTCGGTCAAAATATAATTGAAGTATAATTTATGTTTGAGGCTATGGCTATGCTAATCCTTATTTAGATGTTTATTTTTATTTATTTTGACTTCAGCGGAGTTTGCCAAAAGGATCACTCACACACCGCATATATCCATTACGGCATCCAGTCACGGATTATCGCAAAGGCCAACTACAGTAGGCCAAGGCCTAGGGTCTAGCGCTTAATAGGGCCTCACGCTTGGATTCTTTGGAGGTTTCATAAAAATATAGAGAAAAGTTTGGCGCAGAAAGTATAAAATCCAATAAGAATAAAATGTTCGGGCTGACTGAAACCTATATATTGTGCAGACAGTGTGTGGTTGTAACTTGTACAGTGTGTAGAAACAGTGGGAAGAGTCCTTTGAACAGTTTTCATGGCTTATCTGTGAATTAGGTGGATCGAAGCATCGAGCCAATAAACCAAATGATGAGTGAGTCAACCATCAGGCATCGTAGAATTGCTTGATAAAATAGAATGCATCGCTTCTGGAATGACCCTTGACCAATGTACAATTTTTCAGTCAGAATATCAACCCATTTATGCCTGTTAACCCATATTATGTCCACCACCGTCCACCAAGATTACTGTGTTTTGGTGGAAAACGGACAGACTATGTAACCTAGCTCTGCTGACGATCGAGTCTGACATCATGAAGCGTGTGGATTTTGGTGATGTTATTAATGGTTCTTCCAAGATGAAATCCAGAAAAGTGCTGCTTTATTTACATGCATATTGTTATCTATCAGTGTCACAATAAATGAGCATTCAGATCTGATTGTATTGTGTACCTACCATGGTATCACGAACTGGTGTTATGAAACAGTTATTCGAAGTATTCTATGAAAACTGTGAATTCCGATTACCGAACAAGAAAGGTCGATGGGCCTCGTGAAAGGAATGGCTAGTAGGGCCTTGCTATGACTTGCTCCGGCCCTGACGGCAGCACCATCCGCCTCGAACAAAATTTGTAGACATGTTCCTCCGATGGACTTATATCATATAATTCAATGTTTGTGCAAGTCCCTCCAATAGCTTTTCCATAACGTCGCTGACACACAGATAGACAGACAAGCAGACTCCAAAACCTCCTTGACGGGGAGATAAACTTGAAATAGGTAACAGGCAACTCCTTGCTATTCCTTTTATACATGGGATGTTGTCTTAGTCCAGGTCATTTACCAGTCTGGTAAATATTTATTGGTGAAAACTATATGTTCATGAGAGAGAGAGAGAGAGAGAGAGAGAGAGAGAGAGAAGCCGAGTTCTTTACTGTCTCTTTTAATTTCATTAAATCCGTTCTCTTTCAAAACCCTTCCAATAGTATGTCTTTTTAGCTCCAAAATATCTCTCAGTTTCTCTTCTAATATTCTCTCACACGCTCTCCCCTTTCGTTCACCCCATTCTTCTCTCTCTCTCTCTCTCTCTCTCTCTCTCTCTCTCTCTCTCTCTCAGTGTTCCTGGAGACAGCTTGGGTTCAATTACCTCATTACATTTAATCATATAATCACCATTTTTGACCACTCACTGCATTTTTATTTCTTTTCTGTTCTTCGTGTCGTAATTCAATCGACCCTCCCTCATCTCGTCCGTCGTATCCTTTTCTTTTCCTCTCTTTGTAGTAAAAATGGTAAAATAGGGAAACGGCAAGGGAAAATAATGGTATTGAGGTGAAGAGGCATTTGAATGAGGGCGGATTGACTTGGAGGAAGGGCAGCCATACGGAGATGATATGGAGGCGACTTGTGGCAATCCCTCACTGAAGATTAGCTTCTTCAATCCGATGACTTATTTAAGTAATTTATCTTGGTACCTCCTGACGAATTTATCCATGTTTAGAATGATGTTTAACAGTACAAGAATTAATGTAGATTATATCTCTGTTTTTCTGAAATTCTACTAAGCCCTATAAAATCGCTCAGAAACAGCAAAAACTGTATATAATAAACTCCATTTGATTCAGGCGTTCAAAAAGGTAAACGTTAATTCAGGAGACATGTCTAAAAACATTACCGATGACAGAAAAGGTACCAAACGACATAAAGAGATAAGAATGAAACGATAAGCTACACTGTACGTCCAATATGGTTATGTACTATAAAATGGCAGAAATGGTATGAACGCTAAAAAAAATAAAAAAAAATAAAGGTAAATGGAATAATGTTATAAAATGTAATCAGTAACAACCATGAGCTGGTAAGAGCAGAATCATAAAAAACGGGATAATAAAGAAGATAAAAAAAAAAAAAAAACGCCACTCTTGCAAAGCTGCTAGGCGGTGGAGAAGGCTCATATTAGTAACAAATCCTTTACAGAAAACAGTTTAGCCAAATTTAACGCTTTTAAATATGATTAAACTACAAAGGCTTCGCTAATGCACTAAAAGCTCGTAAAAAGATATATTAAGAGCTTCCCGAGAGCAAGTAATACGCTTATTAACTCTTAAGCTGAAATTATCTCCTATTATAATCTGGCTAAAGTGAAACATTTTTACTCACGTCAGAGAAATTAAGGCCACAAAAATGTTAAAGACCACCTTGACAAAACATAAAATGATGTAATCACAGTGAATCGGCCTAACTTGTGTATATTGTTTATAACCTAAATGGGTAAAGAGATGCCAGGGAGCATCGTAACCCTCCAGCGATCTCTCATTAGCTGGGGTAAAAAAAAAAAAAAAAATGCCCAAAATAAGGGACATTGTCATACTGTCAGGTTCAAGATGCTGATATACATGTACAGCAAATCGGTCAGGAAGAGGTGCAGGGAGCCTTTTCTTTACACATAAATACATTTAAATCAGTACAGCTTTCATGCAATGGAAACAATTTCCTAACGTTACCGAAATAACTAGTAATGACACCAGAAAGGAATTAAAATAGAAGAGCCTTCTTAAGCTGCAAGATTGACTGTCATTAGCTTAATACCTCCAAATTAAACCGTAATACAATTAAATTCAGACAACATTCAAAAGATGCAAACAGTCTTGTAGCTTTAGAAAAATAGCTCATTCAATCCGATAACGTACTTATGTGTTTTTTTCTTGCTACGTTCACACAGTTTTAGTCAAGCTGATAGAA